>NC_073744.1:114554029-114600093 GCF_029784135.1 Toxorhynchites rutilus septentrionalis
CGTGAGCAGCTTTGCAAGCCAACTCGAGCACTCCGACGGCCGAAACTCTATAATCGCTGTTAGGTATACTGGTGCTCCGGCACCAATCCGTTCGGCCTAGTTACCCTTGCGGAGCAATCAGTGAATGCGACCAACAGGGAACTGGAGACCTGCACGGTTCGAGTGAGACTTTGCCTTTCCCTTAACTTGTCCTCCTTTGTTACGTCCACGATGCCGATGACGTACAACCACACGGGTATACGGTTTGAAAGAAAATAAGATATTTTTTGGGGTCCGCGTGTTTTATACTCTAGCGGTACACACTCACAGGATAGAGACAAATCGGTAGACTCAGCCAGAGGGGCGAGTCCAACGAGACGAACGAATGAGCGTTAAAAGGGAGCGATGGCAAAAAAATACAATCATTACGATGTGTTCGCTCGTTGGATTCACATGCAGGCTAAAAAGGGTCCTTTTCAGGATCACAAAATCATCTTCAATCTAAAGAGTTTATTGTTTTGTTATCACTCGATATCCCCATCTTGTTCGGCTAAACCTTTCTGTTTAGCGATTGCATTTGCCACTCGCCACAGCTTTCACAGTTGGAACATTTCTTCCCATCCAGTTTGTGACATATTTTACAGTAAATTACATTCAATGGCACGTCGCATTTCCACCACTCAGTATCGGATTGGAGGTAATTTTAACCTGTAATTGAACATTTGCGATGATAGTGATACAGTGTCAACTTTCAATGTGGGGTCATAATTTGGACCCCGAACTCTATGTTTACAAAAATGTCCAACTAAATATGTCGCATTACAGGTCCGTCCAATTAGCTAAATGTCGAGATAAGTGTAAATTACTGTACTTTCAATCTAGAAGCAATTTAAGAATTGGTGAAAATCAATAAGCTCAGAACAACTGCCAAATTCACATACTCATCATATCCTGGCAAACAAATTATGAAAAAATCAATTTGTGTTTTATTATTATTTTGGATAATGTTTTAGAAAGCATTGAACTGTATTTCCTAAACTCTTTTTTGGAAGGTTTAATGGCCCTGGAAAGCGCCTTGTTTTATGGAATGGTTCCAATTTAGAAAACTTAGTACTCGTGGTTTTGAAAAAAACCATTTCGAACGCCCTCGATGCCGCCTTGTTCTGGATTTGCCACCAAAGCAGTTTGTATAAAGAACAAACTTTTTTCTTCTGCTACCTGATTCCGTTTTGCGATTGCGTTTGCCACTCGCCACTCGCTGCAAATGCCTGTTGTCTTGATGTCCACCGAACCGAATGTGTTCTGTTCCGAATGCGGGTTTTCTTATCGTCGCGAGCAGCTTTGCCAGCTAACTCGATCACTTCGGTGGCCGAAACTATATAACGCCGGCTAGGTGGACTGGTGCACTGGTACTAACGCGCTCGGCCTAGCTACCCTTGCGGGGAACTCCAGATCAACACGGTTCGAGCGGGATTTTGCCTTTCCCTTCACTTTTCCTCCTTTACCATGTCCAGACATGGCTGCTTGGGTTGGTTTGTTGATGTGTTGTGATGCGAACCGATGTGGTGTACGGTTTGAATGAGAATGATCGTTACGGCAGCGGAGCGGGAATTTTAAACCGACTGGTTGGCTCGAGAATTACGCATGTGTGAGACTGCGACCAATGTTTCGTTCATTTTTTTCTTTTTCCTTTCCAATCGTGCTTCATTCTATTTCGCTGCTGCTCTGGTTGCCCGTTTTGGTCGGTACGATTTGAGGAGCACATAATGGACCAATCAAAAATGGGCACATAGTGCATTTTGACAATACTTGATATTTCACAATTATTCAATTATTTATCTCAAGAAAAATGAAATGTTATTCGTTATGATAGATGCGTAGATATATTTCCTATCAATTGATGCAAAAACCTTTGCGATCTATTGAGAAATGCTCGAGTTATAAGCGTTCCAAATCTTGCATTTTTCCCTACTTGTTCAGTGCCTAGATTTCCATTTCACCCCCTATATCTTCCGGTTGGACGTAGTCCTACGTCAAAAAAAAAACACATCTTCGAATATACCTTAACCAATCACCAAAATGTTCCAACAATTAACTTTAATTTCAACATCCGGAAAAAAAATCACGAAAATCCTTTATTTTTCGACCTTCCAGAGTAGGGCCTCTTCTTGTGTTTATCCACCGACAAAAAGGATGCAAAAAGAACCGAAACTACACTTCGATTAGTGACGAGAAAAGATGCTCTCAAACTGATTCTGAGATTTCGAAAAGCTTTGTTATCAACAAATCAATAACCCAAATTCTAATCGTTTGATGTTCAGGGGATTTTGAAGCAGCCTTTTCTGATCGTCGCAACTCAGGCTAACTCAGATAGGTGGCACTAGAAAAAACGGTTTTCACTACAGAGATGTATCTGGTAAATATACAAATTCAGTTATCCATACGACACTTTATTATTACCGTGAGTGACCTGTTTCGGAGTTCCAGTTTCTACCCGCCTTCCACAACTTTCACAGATTTTTATTATGGTTTATACAACCATTGTAATCTGTCCCAGTCTTATATTGTTATTCATTTCCTTTCGTTTCGATGTAGGTCGCTGTCTTTAATTTCTTGATAGCTATTTACCCAAATGTTCCGTTCCCAGCGAACGAAAGCTTTCCGAGGCCACCGAAAATTATTCCAATCATGTCACTCGGAAAGTCGTTGAGCGAAGCAATATAACGAGTCATACCAAATTGTTCAATTACATCAGCTTTAATCATTAGCCTAGGTATAGGAGGTTTAACAAGACTGTCATAAATAGCGTACGCTCGCATTTTTGGTCTGAATGTTTGTACCACAAACGCCGAACTCCTCGATGTGTGCAAAGATAGCAACAACTATCTGTTTCGGTTTCAGTTCAAATTTCCGGATAGAATCCATTCCCCATTGCGCGGCGGAACACGGAGATAACGAATTGAACTTACAGAAAGAATCAGTCGTGAAACAAACAACGATTCGCATTTATGGCAAAAGCAGCAGCAGCAGCAGCAACGACAGAAATGCCATACCACATTATCATACAATGTACCGTATGTACCGAAGGTATCCCCTTCACGACTGGTTATAGGCCAAAGTGGTGCAATCCTAACGGTGTTTACTTATTGTTGGTCGTCGTATAGCACTGCCAGCCCTATTGCTCAACTCCGCAAACTCAGTTCAACTTTTAGTAGGTACCATTATTTGTACAGCATAATGCAAGAAATCAACAACATACCAACACTAGAGCGTGAGCGACGAGAGTACAAATGCTAACCGTCAGCAGAAAACTTGTTTTCGGCATACATACAGACGGCAATCGAAACGAAACGAAACGAATCGAAACGATGACGGTACATGCATGTTAACCATGTTCCGTTATCGTAGTTTTATGAGCTCGTTTTGTGCTTGTAAAATTTAAACATTTCCTAGAGACAGTCGAAATCGAAAAAATGGGAAGATTTTCGCTCTTTGCAGCTTCTACCACAGCGCTGGATGATGAAATGACGGATCTTGATTTTTTGAGTGACAGCGTTTAAGTAACAATAAAAAGCAAACCAACCCTTCATGAATATGTGTAAAATTAATAATGATTGAAAAGCAACGTTTGCAGGAAAAAAAAGATCCCTCCGTCCATTGCTGCTGCAAACTACGGCACTAATTAGTGCATATATTTGGTACATAACATTAACTCGTTAACACGCTCAGCTTAACTTCTGGGTGATGGATAGTATGCATTGTTCAATGGAAAATAAAATCAAACTAAACAGTGAAAACAATATCAGACCGCGTTTTGCAGTTTAGTTGCGGTACGCTCCACAGCACAACCGAATGTGTAATGTATATAGAAAAAAGATTGGTTGGTTCTGCTCCTCGAGGGTAGGGGATGGAATCCTTAAGCAGTTCCGTTACCGTATCAATGATTGAGCAAGCCAGAAGGGGCAACAACTACAGCGTGCACTACGCCAATACCAATGATAGTGATCGTGATTGTTATATAGATATGTACCTCTTACGTAACGTTGAAAATTCTCGCATGTTGTGATTACACTGTGAGAATAACAATGGCTTTTGCGCATTGTTTTATACCACTTCTTTAGTTTTGATTATGGTCCATAGAAAATTCACAAGCTGGCAGAATTCCTCCATCTTCAAAACCAGAAAATTTAATAAAAATATTTTCCAGGCACCCGTGGCCGAGTGGTTAGTGTCACAGTTATCGTGCCAGCAGCTTCGAGTTCGGTTTCCGTTCTGGTCGGGAGATTTTTCAATCGAGTAATTTTTGAGAATTGAGAGTAACAATCTCGGAGGAATCGGGGGAAGTCCATTTTTCGATCGCTTTTTGTGGCAACACTGACAATAAGTGATATCGTGAAAAATGTTGTTTTTAAAGGTATCAATTGTCTGTGGATTATAGACTTCACATAGCCCAACAAAATTATTGCAATGGTATTGAAATGCATAAATTTGGAGGCCAATTTACGGATCCACTACTCGAAAATCAATTGTGGCACGCAAGATGTGGCATGTTGCATCAGCTCGTTGACACCACAACTCACTATGGGGGATTTCCATACAAGCAGGCGGACAAAAATATTTTCATCATTTTATCGACACTATTGGCATTTTTTCTACTTGGTATGGTCGAGCCAAGTTGATTAAAATCATTTGTTAACATATTACGTTCAAATTTCGATCGAGATATGTCTTTTTTAATAAAACCAGAGGAAATAATTCTAGGATTTGTTCAGGAATTCAGAATTCCCCTTTCTTTGGCTGCCCTCTAATTTTTAATATGCTTCTGGCCACCTGTAATGTGCAAGGAACATGTATGCCAACTTCGGTGATTATTGATCAAGCTTTCTTAGAGATATGGTGTGATATGGTATTATATTTATATATATATATATATATATATATATATATATATATATATATATATATATATATAAGCACACATATATATTATATATATATACGATTTTAAGAAAAAAAAAGTTTTCTTTTAAATGCTACAATTTTGCTCAAAATTGTGAAGATTGGTCACCAGCCTAATAAATTAGATTCGTATTTTTTTTTAATTGTCCATTAGGGTGCCTAGTTTTGAAATAGGGTAACCAGAAAAAAAAATTTATGATTTTTTTAATTTTCAAACATTTATAGCTGCAATTAAAAATTTGAAGGATTTTCAACCATGTAATAAATATACAATTTGATTTTTCGAAGAATAAATAGTTTGAAGTAATAAAATAGAACACCAAGGTTTTTATTTTTATTGTAAAAATTCCTTCATTTATTTCAATATAACATATTAACATATCGTACAATAGTCATTATAAATACTTTCTTAGTCCGTTTCGTTTTCATCTTCTTCACTTTCATCCTCTTCAGCCAAGTTCCATAACGTGCGTCGAATCTCTGCTTAACACGGAAAACTTCGTGCCACTTTGATTTGTATCTTAATATCGTCCGCACTATCTTGTCACGAAGCCTTTCTTTTTTTTCCACGTCAATTTTATAACTTTCGCACAAGGCTTCAAATACTTTTGCTACATTTTCGTTTGTCGTTAGTTTTAAATCAAACAATGAAACAACTTTTCGATTGTCCATCCTTTCACTTGCTCTTAACAATTGGTAATGCCTACTGTATTAAGACTCATCAATATAAGTATGAGTGTAGGTACAAGTGAGTTGCTGTTGGTTGGTAGCTTCTACCGGAATCTACCGGAATAAAGGTACTAAAACGTTACATAGAAATTCAAAGCGGTTACGATGACGTTGAATATCAAGCAGATAGGTAGGTGGAATCTAATTTATGTGTGTATAGAATTTTCAAAACGCTCCAAATCTCGTCGTTGCAGGTTGTTGCATGTAAACTCTTCAGCACTTGTTAGTATACACCTTAAACTAGAAAATAATCAAGGACCTGACCCGGGGGCTCCTGGGAGTAAAAAGATGCCGATCAACAAAGTTAAAATTATGATTTTTTTTCTTATTTTCTTCTTCTTTTGAAGTAGTCCTACTTCTTTCATTTCTATACCGGGGTGTAAAATCAAAGTTTCGAAAACGAAAGCGTTACGCCGGAGACCGAGATTTTGAGCGTTAATAGCTCCTAAACAACTGAACGAAATGGTATGATAAACACTTCATTCGAAAAATAAAATGTCTACGCGTTCTATACTTGTTACTTTTTGATCCAAAAACTTGTTTCAATAGTCTTAAAATTGTTTTCAAAACAGGCTATTGAAATCACCAATCGGTATATAAGCGAGCGCCGCTCGGAAATCCACTCAGTTCTAATTGAACAGCGATTGGAGCATGTTGTCGCTGTTGTGGTGAAGCTCTTCATTTATCATGAAAGCGCGGATGAATAGTGTCACCAAGAGCCTGTTTGTGCACCTTAGACCAGAAGGGAATCCATCAGGAGGAGAGTGATGCCACAAACGGTTCCACGGGAAGATCTCGAAGCAGCCGCTACACACACACACACATACACGTGCGGAATTTTTCCGTTTGGATGCCATTCAGCATCGAGAAAGATCCGGAAAATAATCTGCCAGTTCCTCTGGGAATTTAAAAATACATTCATGTGGAAGAGTTTATTTGAATGTTTTCTATCCATGTAACATTGTGACCAAATATGTTTCAAGCAAGTGCTATTAACAGATGGTTATCGAATTAGCATTAACCACAGGTGGGCTTCCAGTATCGAGGAAAATGTAGAAATATCTAATCGTTACTGAAAATAATCTGCCAGTTCTTCTGGGAATTTAAAAATACATTCATGTGAAAGAGTTTATTCGAATGTTTTCTATCCATGTAACACTGTGACCAAATACATTTGGTTTTGTGATTTTTCAATCAATCGCAATTAACAGGATAGCTTCTGAAGATTATTCTTCCCCATCAGTAGGATATTTCCGTATCCAATATTGTATGCGCCCGCAATCGATTATTGCTCAGTCGCCGAAAGTTCCGAGCTCAGAGAGTTCATTCCCCTCTAGTTTGCCTTCCAAATTGCCATCGTAAACCACGCCTTCTCTCGATTCAATCACGCACAAAAAGCATACTTAAGCGATATTCTGGTGGTGAGACGCATTCATTTTTCGTGAGGACATCGACAAGACAACATCGTTGCTGAGGGTGCTGGACGGCGAAGGATCGAGATCTGCCCTGAAACGCAAGCAGTTTGTTTGAAACTATGAGGGAGCACAGAGAAGCCGATCCTTCAGGAGAATAAAAGGTGACCATCGAAGCAGCCGCTACACATACACATACACGCACGGAATTCTTTCCGTTTGGATGCGGTTATACCATAGATATAACCCACTTCCTGTTTTTTCAATTTGATTTTCACCTAGGAAATCATTGGTTTATCCTATTCATGAATTGTCTCAGCTTCCTCCGGATTTTATTCTGATAAACAGAATGTATATAAATATTACAAACTTATTGAAAAAAAATGCATTGAATGAATTGAAAATTTAAAGTTGTTGCTCTTCCATATAATATTACACATAGTATAACATATATCACAAAAACGATCTTGCGATTTAAAATCCCTTATTTTTTCGTTACATTTTTCGTAGAGTGACCTCGCTATATGGAAATCAAAGACCTAGTCCTACGACAACAGTGTTGTTCAATGTATTTTTTACTGAAATTAAATCACATCAAAAAGAAGAACATTTTTTCGATGCGGGTAATATGAATGTATGGGAGAAAACGACTCTAAAATTTAAAACAGTTATCTTATACAAAATGTTCACTACATCGAAAAAAAACTCTATGCAAATTTTCAGCTCAATTGGACTTGAGGGAGAGTGGCGCAAAGCGGTCAAAGTTTGAGTTTCTCGATTTTGTGTAATCTCGATTTTTTTTGTCGACATCCTGGGATATAGTTTTTTTCGGAATACAAGACAAATGACAGAATGTTTTTTTTCGAGATAACAGTAAATCTTGACGAGTAATGTAATTTTAAAACAATTGGCATTAAATTTATTTTTTTGAAGATCCCGATTTTCGATGATCTTTTGTTTTTCAAAAAAAAACTTAAATTTTAACGCCGCGACACTAGTAAATGAAGTCTGAATGAGCTAATATTTTGCATAGGGTATATTATCGTGCAAATCAACATTTCGCAGCAAGTTCCGAATGAAAGATTGAAATAACTATTCTTATTGGCATCCAAAACCATATTTTTCGTCTCGTATTTCGAAAAAAGTCCCAGAATGTCGATTTTTGACAATTTTTTTTTCGAAAACCCCGATTTACTTTAGTCGGTTTTCAAAAAACTCAAACTTTGACTGCTTTGCGCCATTCTCCCTTATGTCTGATTGAGCTGATATTTTGCATTGGGTAACTTTTTGAAGTTCGAGATGACCATTTTCAATGGCACCCTAATTGATCAATAGCAATATAGTGGAAGGAATATGGACAGGTTTTGGAATATACGTAAAAAATAATCGCTCATGAAATCACACCCACTGGCAACTGTCCGTTTTACACAACCAGTACAATGATTTCAATATTTTAAATTTTTCACTCGAAAATGAATATCCTTTTCCGTACATACCTTAGCCCTTTCTTTACGGCAGTGTGCTCCGTCGGAGTGCTACTGCTGAACGGAGCATTGCGCCGAAAAGTATGCACATCTTCTTGGTTGCTACGCATTATGCACCGTCTCGTCAACCTACGTATGAGGTGTACATAGAGCGCATGATGGACGCAGTTGATCCGTTTGAGTATATTAACGACACAGTGGATGTTAGGTCTAGCCACCCGGGCCTCTTTTCTGCATGGAAAGCTTTAAGGTGGTGAATTGAATTGAGTTCTAGGAATGATCTACGCTCAAAGATTATAAAATTACTCATAAAAAAAGTATATTTTGTGGATTCAATCTGAAAAGGATGAGAGTATCAATGTATCTTTCATACAACTGATAATTATAACCCTTGAATTAAAACATAACAGCTTCTAGCATTATTCTCGTTCAAATCGCACAGTGTTCATTTGCTGAAAAGAATATCTCTTTCCCGTGGAGTAAAAGTGGTGCACAAAACGATCCAGCTCCTCAGATTCATTGCTCTGATAGACGTATTGTGTCGATTGTAAAATGGATGAAGAGCGCGATGAGTTTCTCGAATTTGCAGGCATCGTTCAGGTATCAGTCTTCTCATGATGAAATGGCAAATCAAAATAAACACAACACAAGTGACAGCTGTCAAAATGGCACACACAGGAAAAACACGTTACCTACTTAAAATTCTATCTATATATATAAAAATGGATTTCTGTCTGTCTGTCTGATTCTTATGAACTCGGAAACTACTGAACCGATCAACATGAAAATTTGTATGTAGGGGTTTTTGGGGCCGGGGAAGGTTTTCGTGATAGTTTGAGACCCCTCCCTCCTCTCTAAGCGGGGGCTACCATACAGATGAAACACAAATTTCTACATTACATGTTGAAGTTTTAGGGTGCAATAAATGTTTCTATGATGGTTAGACACTCCACCGCCTCTCTAAGGGGGGCTGCCATACAAATTAAACACAAATTTCTGAATTACTCGAGAATTAATCAAGCAAACGAAAAAAACGCTGTAGAAATTCGCCCAGTAGACCGATCCTTTTGAAAAATTTAGACACTAAAATAAAAACTATTAAACACTTTTGGCATTTTCTTTTTATTCATACTTCGAGCCCAAGCCCGTATGCTCGCACCTTTCTCTTTACCCCGTCCATAAGGTTCTGTACAACGTCAGGTTGTAGTTTTTTTTGAACAGAAATCCATTTTCTCTTGAAGTCCGCCTCCGATTTGACAACTTTTGGGTTCTTCCGGAGGGCCTGCTTCATAATCGCCCAATATTTCTCTATTGGGCGAAGCTCCGGCGCGTTGGGTGGGTTCATTTCCTCTGGCACGCAGGTGACCCCGTTGGCTTCGTACCACTCCAACACGTCCTTTGAATAGTGGCACGAAGCGAGATCCGGCCAGAAGATGGTCGGGCCCTCATGCTGCTTCAATAGTGGCAGTAAGCGCTTCTGTAGGCACTCCTTAAGGTAAACCTGCCCGTTTACTGTGCCGGTCATCACGAAGGGGGCGCTCCGCTTTCCGCAAGAGCAGATCGCTTGCCACACCATGTACTTTTTGGCAAACTTGGATAGTTTCTTGCGAATCTCCTCCGGAACGCTGAATTTGTTCTTTACGGAGAAGAACAACAGGCCCGGCAGCTGACGAAAGTCCGCTTTGGCGTAGGTTTCGTCGTCCATTACCAGGCAATGCGGCTTCGTCAGCATTTCGGTGTACAGCTTCCGGGCTCGCGTCTTCCCCACCATGTTTTGCCTTTCGTCGCGGTTAGGAGCCTTCTGAACCTTGAATGTACGCAGGCCCTCCCGCTGCTTGGTCCGCCGGACGAATGAACTTGACAAATTCAGCTTATTGGCGACATCCCGGACCGAACTTCTCGGATCACGTCTAAACTGCTTAACTACGCGCTTGTGATCTTTTTCACTGACGGAGCATCCATTTTTGCCGTTCTTCCCCTTCCGGTCGATAGTTAGGTTCTCGAAGTATCGTTTTAGTACTCTGCTGACCGTGGATTGGACGATTCCCAGCATCTTACCGATGTCCCGATGTGACAACTCCGGATTCTCGAAATGAGTGCACAGGATTAATTCACGACGCTCTTTTTCGTTCGACGACATTTTTCCAAATTTACGAAAAATTGACAGCGAAGCATGGCCAACGTGATCTATACACTCTTATCTGATTATAAGCGAAACCTGAAGATATAATTCCTAAAAATTAAATTTCTACAGCGTTTTTTTCCGTGATGCAATTTGATGTGACACACCCTTTATTGGGGTACAAATTGAAAATCGAAAATCGAGCACATGGTGAAAATTGTAGAATTTCAAACGCTTATTGCTCAGTCATTTCATGATGGATTGATGAAATTTTTGCGTCAACCGATTTCGGCACTCAATAACAATTTTTTATATTGATTATTTAATATAATATATTTCACGAAACAATCTATCGAACAATTGAAAAATCTCAATGCCTATCCTAACGGAAATATCCACTTCTAATTGGTCGAAATTGACGACACATGCGGCGGTTCCCTAACAGAGACATCAAAACCAAGCTGCCTGGGTGAAATCGACATTGCAAATACATGAAAGTAGTGAGAACTTTTGTTCCTACCGAAATGTTTTCCCTAACAGAGACATCAAAACTTTCGGTTTATACTGTCTGTTTTGTTGTGTTTTTCATTTTCAACCGAGGAAAGTTCATGCGGCGAGAAAAAAATTGGAAAAGTGAAGAAACATTCGAGAAAGTGATTTCCCATATGCTCTACATATAATAATAGGTTTTGTTAGTCCAATTAAAAAGCGCATTGGGTTGAATAAACACTCAGAAAGTAAAAATTATAAAAGAAAATTACCTTTTCCACTTCAAATATGTGTTCTCTATATTAAAATAATATCTTTTTACTGATGAGAAAATTTGATAATTGTGTTCGGTATTGGTAATTGTCTTATATTACATTGGTGAGTTTTTTTTCTTTATTTCATCCATACATAACACAGGAGGCATCTCTTCTAGAGTCACAGAGAGCGGCTTTCATCATATCTCATTCCATTTCGGCATCTTCTATCTGATACGCACCACCCAACGACTGTTTACCATACTTCCGTCATCATCACTCGGTAAACACTGGTGGAGTGAACAAATAATACCCAACTACCAAACAAAATTTCCCTTTTCAGGGCCACCAAATTATTATCAAAGAGTTGAACGATGTAATTCTTCAAACATTACCAAAATCAACAGATAGCCTAACGGATTCCCACGTCAACTATGCGGTCGTGTCTCGGACACAACCCTCCTGTGACTTTTTTTTTATGGTGGTTAGACACTCCTCCCGCTCTTTAAGGGTGGGCTGTCATACAAATGAAACACAAATTTCTGCATTACTCCAAAACTAATCAAGCAAATGGAGCCAAATTTGGCATGTGAAGGTTTTACGGGGTGCTCCCTTGGCCGAGTGGTTAGCGTCATAACTAACATGCCGGGTGTTCGGGTTCGATTCCCGTTCTGGTCGGGGAAATTTTTCGTCAAAGAAATTTCCTCCGACTTGCACTGTGATCACGCGTATTCCAGAGCTTGCAGAATGCATTCAAGGCGTGTTATTTGGCATAGAAATCTCAACTAAGTACTAATAAAAATGACGCAAGTAATACTACGTTGAGACGGCGAAGTTCCTCTAGGAACGTTAGTGCCATTGAAGAAGAAGAAGAAGAAGGTTTTACGGGACACGAAACGTTTCTTTGGCGAATACACTCCTCCACCCTCTCTAAGGAGGGATGCCATACAAACGAAACACAAACTTCTGCATAACTCGAGAACTTATCAAGCACAATTTGGGATGTGAGGGTTTTTGGGTATGAAAAATGTTTCTATGATGGTATGACACCTCTCCAAACATGACAACTGAAAATTTTCGGAAAACTATGAAGGAAAAAGAGAAAATGTTATAGTAAAAGGTAAATTAAATGGGGTCGATTAAAAGATCAATAAATGAACAGTTCTGCTATTAGACCTATGAACTTGCTCATAGTAAGAAAACGTGAATTTTTGAAGGTATTGATAACAAAAAACAGATTTTGGACGGGATGAAGTTTGCCGGGTCAGCTAGTACCAGAATAAAAATAGTTACGGAAAGGTTGTGTCCGGGACACAACAGGGTGTTCAGTCGTTGATTGGTGCATATCACGATAAAAGATGCCGAAGAGGTATAAGGTATGTTGAAAACTACTCTCTGTGACCCTATAAGAAATGGTTCCTACATTCTGTATTTTCGCATCAAACTAACGGACAACTTGATTTTAATATTTGAATATTTAAATAATGTATTTCTGCTTTGAAGCTACTTCCAGCAAAACTGCTACAAGATAATATTACACTTACACTTATCCTGATTTCATCAGGTTAACGTTTCTATGGTGGTTAGACACTCCACCCCCTCCTCTCTAAGGGGGGCTGCCATACAAATGAAACACAAATTCATTTTCAACCACTCCATGCACATCACCTACCCTTTTAAATGAACAGTTACACTAATTGTGGGGCAGTTCGTTGTGCTTTTCTATAACTTAAATTGAATTTAAACTTGTTCCGTTTGACACATTTGTCAAGTAAATTTTCTACTCTTTTTAAATGGGTTTATGTATTTTTAGTTTTGCTTCAAAACTATTTGCACAAATATAACGCTTGTTTTGGAATACAACTCTTCATACCATTTATGATTTCCAGGATTTTTAGCACTTATTGTCCTTTTTATACGTAGGGCAAATAAGGGTAAAACCGACACTCTAAGGATTTCCACATATTTCCAAGACCTCCAATGTTTCTTCGACTTCAAATGGTTAGATAACTTCTATGCATGCTATGCATGAACCATTCTACAGTATCTGATGATCTTTTTCTGAGTAATACTCGAATTTTGATAGATTACAAAAATTGATGTTTTCAGGTGGAATAAATGGGAGTGGGGGTGAGATCGACATCCTGTCGGGTAAAATCGACACCTTTAGAGAAACGAATGTAAACTTGTTACAATAATTTCTAAGTATCAAGAGGCTGTCTATATACTATTTGGATGCTTCAAGAGGGGAGGGGGGGATAGTCTTGCGGAACGAATGTTCGAATTCCGGACTAGAAATCTCAGCCAGCACTTATGTTTATGTCCCAGCTTGGGGAGCATCCACGGGAGATGTGCCGATGAGCGTTGAAGCTTTGCAAGGCTTTTTGGATTGCATGCCCGATTCATCGTTGGTTTTAAATAATCGATATAGCGCCTTTTTTCTAAGTTACGTTAAGGTCACCATAAAGAAAACGGTTTTTTTGCTCCAACTTTTATGTTTCAAATTCTACATACAGACTGTCTTCGAAAGACTTTTAGAACATACTAATAAAAACATTTTGCGATGCAGAATTTGATTAGATTACATTAGATTACAATATCTCAACTTCACTTAAAGTTATTGATATTTCTTCCCAAAAAACACACTCTCTTGAATTGCTTGCCATTCTTTCTGTGGCAAACATAAAAAATGTTTATTGACGGAATTTGAAAGAACAAATTTCGCTCTATATAATATATTATTTTCAAAGATATGTTATTTTTTGTATTTGAGTAAATTAAAATTGAAATCATGAGTTTTTGGGTGAAAACCCATCAATAACTTTGAGCAGGATTAAGATATTGACAAATTCTGCATAGCAAAATGTTGGTATGGATAAGCTCTAAAAGTCGTACGAAAACATTTTGATGTCGAATTTTAAACATAAAAGTTAGAGTCAAATAACCGTTTTTTTCATGGTTACCCTAATGCAACTTAGTTAAAAAACCACTTTGTGGGAGATATTGATTCTTTAGACAGAAAGTGTCTTCGACAAAGTTGTTACATATAATAGAGCGCTCATATCAAAAATAGGGTGACCAAAACTGTCGATGAAATAAAAAACTTAACTTTCTTATCTTTATAGATAGAGATAAACATAGTTCAACAAAATTGTAGCCCCAGTTATTTTAATCAACTTTGTAGAACAAACCTTTTTCCTATCTTTTAATATAATCGATTTAGCACTTTTTCCTAAGTTGCATTAGGGTCACCAGGAAAAAGCGGGTTTTTTGCTCTAATTTTTATATTTCAAATTCCACATCAAAACTGTCTTCGTACGACTTTCAGAGCTTATCAAGACCAACATTTTGCGGTGCAGAACTTGTCAATATCCTAATCCTCCTCAAAGTTCTACAAAGATGTCTCAAATGACTAGAGCTACAACATTTTTTTTTATCCAAAATATATATTTTTATTAAGGCTCATATGGCGTCAACCTGATGGGGTCGGGAGTTCAATATTTCGACAATGTTTGCCTTATAACTATGTTAGTAATATGTAACCGATTACTCGCGGTTGGCTCGAGGTTAGTATTACAAGTGTTTTCGTAATTGTGATGTTGCTGTCTTCAATGCTCTGTACCTGTGCCCGACACGGGATACTTCCTATTGGGATGCAGCTGACCATTAATCAGCAACGCCCCCTTAGTCTGTACCTCATATCTAGCGTGGTGCGTCTTCTCGAGGAATCCAGGATAGAATGGTCACTAGCCGGCGCAAACATCAGCTCGTGTAGAGTTGTCATGAGCTACAACATTGTCGAACTGTATTTACCTCTATCTATAAAGATAGAAAGTTATATTTTTTATTTCATCGGCAATTTTGGTCACCCTATTTTTGATAATATAAAAATGAGCGCTCTATTATATGTAACAACTTTTTCGAAGACAGTTTTTGTCTAGAGAATAACTGTCGAGCTCTAAATGCTAATTTCCACTTTAATGCACCTCCTGGACCATTGTGCAATGAAACACAAACCCTGGTGTCGGTTTTACCCTGACCAGTGTCTTAGAATATCAACAAATATTCACGAGTAACGAATATGATTTTGTGTAAATGACTTTTTTTCGGCTTGAAACACACTGCCTTCATTATATTGATGATGATAACAAACGTGTTCATTTTGTTCATATCGCTGATGCATGAACAAATTTGCTATAATGAATGAATGCGGCATTACGTGGGGTTCATAACATCGCTGTTATTTATACTTTGAATATCAAAAGGAACAAATTGATATTCATCACATTCGAAACGATATTCGGTTCTGGCAATGATTTTGAGTCAAAATTTAAAAAAAATAGACTGAACCATTCAGAGAACAAAAACGCCAGAGTTCGATGAAACGAACGTTGCAAGGAATCGCACAGGATTTTGTTTGGCGAGACGGTAACAACGGCATAAATAAAAACTAACCGCACACAGCTGCCTCAGATTAAAAGTAAACAACAGCTGATATTCATTTGGCAAAAATTAAATTCAACTCTGGCATCTTGATCAATTAAGATGAAAATGACACTTGGTGGAAAAATAAATTTCGAAACATATTGAAGAACAAAAAATCATTTGCTCATATTCACTGGTTGTCTGGATCTGTCATTTTGATTTTCGTTTGAAATATACAGGTTTTCGATGCAAACTAGCCCGAAAATCTATGCATTTGAGCATAGCGAAGATGATTTTTTTCAACACTGACCCTGACTGTCGCAAAACAAAGTTTTCGAACATCGATAAGCAACAAAGCCACCTACCGTCTCTCAAAATACATTGAACAATGATCTAAGATGACTCAGGCTTACAGAAGTAGCGAGTTTTCGGACAAAAACACTTTAATTGTACTAGCGAAATTTTACACGGCCTAACTCCTGTATACTGACCGGTTCTGTTTTGTTGTTTGCTATAACAGCAAAGCGACTTCTGCAGCTGTAGGGTGACTTGAAACGTAAGACATGACAGGTGTGAACAGGGAACATCGTAAAATTTGCAAAAAAAAATTCTTCTAACTGGAAAAATCAGGCGGTGTCGGTTTTACCCTGATTTCCCCTATTATGCAACGTAACGTAACTCTCTTCTACTTCCACCAATTCTGGCATTATTTTTGTGAAACAAAATATTTCCACTTCACGCGGCTTCACGAACGATCGGAGGCCCCACCCTCGTTATCTAAATGTGACCCTATTTTTAACTGCGCTCAAATTCTACTTCAGCTAAACATCGCGTACATCCGTGTTAGTCAGTCGCATGTAGCGCGATCGAGTTGTACATAGCTGTGTGCGGCGGTTGTGTATGCAAATCGTGCACATTTGTAGTGCAGCACACAGAACAAGCCTCCCACTCTCAATCTTACTTCAAGTATACACGGCAATAATAACAACCACGACCATTCATTATATCCGCCAGTTTCGTGTTTCATTTCACTTTGTTGTTAATCATAAGGAAAAATAAAGTCAATTAGCAGTTAGTGCAACCTTCGCGTCGTTCACACGAGGTCTCTCCTTCGATGTAGCCTCTCACGATCACCACTGCCTCCCCCTCTCCCTCACCCTCCCCTTCCAGCAGCAGCATATCGAGAACGAGTGGAGTGGACTGATTACGCAAGTGTGTTTGTTCGTTTGCTTTCCTACACAGCATGGTTTTTTTTTCAAGTTTGTACTTTATTCGTACAAACATTGCTGCTCAATTGTACAAATATCTGCCTCTCACTCGGGGGTTGATCGGAGCAAATGTGTGTGTGGGTTGCATTTATTTATTATCATCAATTTGATCATGAATTTCAAATTATTGAAATTTATTTTTATTCCCGTTTGGTTTCCAATTAAAAGTGAAAGTTTGTTTTCCTCATTCCCACTGAATGTATATATGTATTTGGGTCCCGAGTGTGCACTGCTGTTTTTGTTTGGTATGCGTCAGTATTTACATACAATCGGTATGTGTAATCAAATTGTGTCAATTAAGATGAGCTGATAAGATAAGAGGGGAGAGCCCCTGGTCGAGTAACTAGCTAGCGCTAGCTGCTGCTTCATGTTTACAGAACGGAATGAACGGAACGGTCGATTGCCGTTGTTGAAGCTATGCTATCATGTTGTAATTATTCTTGCTGATAGTGATTCGTGTTATACGAGATAACACACAGCTGGATGTAACTATTTATTAATAGAATCCAACCGAGATTTGCTGCTGGTCCGGCTGATAAATTGACTTTGTTTCGTTTTGAATGTATACGGAAGTGACTCAAGGAAGTAGTACTTATGGAGGGAAAACATCGTTGAACATGGTATCATTGAATGCACTTTGCGGATGCTGTAGTTTTGTAACTTATGTCAGAATATTTCACTGTTGTTTTCCTGTTGGGATATTTTTTTTATCTGTATTATAGTGATTTTCAACTCAATTTGGCTGGTTCGTCACTTTTGCTTCCATTTTTGGAAGAATGTCGGGAGTGAGAATTGAACTCGTGACATTTAGCGTGAGAGGCATGGATGTTACCATTACGCCAGATCGCCTCCACACTGATGGGATATATTTTTTTCGGCATATATTGATCGAGAGCAATTCCACGTCAAATCAGCCGAGAAACAACTGATTCTGACGCTGATTTTTTATTTGTATGGTATAATCTAGCTATAAACAAAGTATCATGTTCTCACAATTCATAGTTGCTGTAATTAATTGGTACTCTTCCTCTTCATTGACGAACTAAATAGTTCAAATCATTATCGTGAGTCATCTTTGAATTGTTATTTGCACAATATATACATTGGGAGCATTTATTCGAACAAAATAAAATGCACACAGTCGTCATTTATGATGACTAATTTCGGCTAATAATACCCCCTGAACCCATGATGGAATATTGTCTCCGGAAGATACGAATGAGTAATGCTGCTGGAACTATTCATCCAAACGACTTTATCATATATAACTCACAATTGGCATGAGGAGGAAAAATAAACGGTACACACAATGTGAAGCAGAAATAAAATATGAGGAGCGCACCAGGTGTTTTCAGTTTTGTGTGCTTCTTGCCAAACACATGTAGCAATAACAGTAATAAAATGACATTGAATTGTTTCAGCCATTTTTGTCCCCGTTCCACTCTTTCCCCTGATTTTTTTTTCTCCACTGTACAGAACAAATGACGTTCGTCCAAGCTACAGAACCGTGTCCGGTGCACCACTTTCTTCCGCCTCCCTCACATATGCTACTGCTATGCTACCCATGGAAGGTTAGTAACAATTTTGCATTGTGTGAATCTCATTTTGTATCGCGTCTGGTCTCTAGCCAGCTTCCAGACTCCGTCCGATTGCCCCTCGTGTGTATTACATATAGTACAACCTCACTCACGAGCACAGAGCGCATAATTTTATTGCCCTGTTCACAGCGACTAAGTGGCGGCCGGTTGCTCAACTGCTGAACCTATTGTTTTCGGAGCATAATTTTCATAAAATGTTGCGAAAAATTACATTGTGATTTACATATGAAACAAACCTGATTTCTTTGTCTTTTTGTGCGCTGTATGAAGATGGAGATCGTATTATTGGAAACGGAATTCTTTACAGCCGTAGATAACCATGATTACCTTACATTTTTGTGACAAATGTTTTCGGTACAATGTTCAATTCTCGTTAAATCCTAATCCACGAATCAGGAGTTTGTTCGTAGCATCCTTCAAGACGCGGTAACATAATCCTTCTTCCGAATAGTAGAGTGTCTGTCGGGTGTGATGGAAAATGATGAGAATTTCAAAAGAACGGCAGGTGCAGATGCATTTTATTTTTTGTTTGTACCCACTTCATGTTTTTTTCTGCCCTATCTCTCGGTATTCTCATTTTTGTGTGATGTTGTTTGCTGCATTAAAAAATATTGGTCTCATCAAGAAGAGGAAGGTAATGGAAAAGAAGCAAAGCTCAAGCAATAACAATAAAATGACCTTATGTTCATTTAAGATGCCATGTTAAAGTTTTGTGTTGTGTTGCTCTTTGATTTCCCCCCTTGTTTTCGATTACCCTTCTAAACTTGAGACTGGATGCTGTTTTCAACGAAATTTATTGTTCACTAGCTGATTCGGCAAACTTCGTCCCGCCCAAAATTTATTTTTCGTTACCACATTCACGTTTTTTTTACTAGGCGCACGTTCATGGGTCCAATCGCAGAACTGTTCATAGATTGATTTTCTAATCTACCCTTCAAAATTACCTTTTACTATAAAATTCATAGTACTTCCACCAAAACTCGTCATTATAATGTCAGATTATTTTCAGACACAATTCTCGTTCAAGATTTTTTCACCAGCTGTAAGTAACATGTTTATCCGTTACCTGGAATAAATGTTTGATAAATATGATAGAAATCTGATAGAATAAAGACAGCCCTAAATCGGACAATTCCTTTCTCGAGCTTTGCTCTTATCAACACATTCGGTGATCCATTTTTATTTATATAGATAGAAGAAGATATAGGAGTGCGTTTTATCACATAAAAAAATCAATAGTCATGTTTGGTTGAAATATGTGTATTATTTTTACGGAATCCCTTCTCGATTTCAGAGACGGGAGGGATGGCATACCATCATAGATACATTTCTCATATTCAAAAACCTTCACATGCCAAATTTGACTCCATTTGATTGAATACTTTTCGAGTTATGCAGAAATTTGTGTTTCATTTGTATCATAGCCTCCCCTTAGGCGTGTCGATCCACCATAGAAACGTTTATCGATCCCTAAAACCTCTATATGCCAAGTTCAATCCCATTTGTTTGATTAGTTCTCGAGTTTTTCAGCACCCTCCCCTCCTCCTCTTTAGAGAGGAGAAAGGAGTGTCAAACTACCATAAAAACATTTATTGCTCCCTAAAACTTCCATATGCCAAATTTAGTTCCATTTGCTCGATTAGTTCTCGAGTTATGCAGAAATTTGTGTTTAATTTCTATGGCAGCCCCACCCATGTCTAACCACCGTAAAAACAATAATTGCATCCTAAAACCTCCACATGTCAAATTTGGTTTCGTTTGCTTGAATAATTCTCGAGTAATGCAGAAATTTGTGTTTCATTTGTATGGCAAGTATAAGAACCTTCCCAGTAGTTTCCGAGTCCATAAGAATTAGACAGACAGAAAGACAGACAGACATCACTCCATTTTATATATATATATATATATATATATTCTTTTTTTTTTTTCTTTTTTTTGGAACAACATTCGGATTTTTTTTTATTCAAATGTAACTTTTGGAAAGGGTGTATCGATTTCAGTAAGAGAAATCTTTGATAATTTATGTCCCTAAAAACTATGAGTCCTGCCAAAATAGTATCTTAGAAAGATTTATAGAGTATTGGTATTTAAACATAAAAAAATATATACTGAGAAAAAAATAGTACTTTTTTTATTTACAAAAAAAAACTTTAATTTGCAATATCTAAAAAGAATATTTTGAAATTTTCTTTTCAATATTTTTTTTCATATAAAATAGAAGTGATGTAGAAAATTTAAAAAATCAGTTCAAGATGGTAAAACTATATTTGACAAACTTTATGGAACATCCAATTTTTATGAATTTTTGAAGCTTAAAATTTTTGTATTTTAACAATGATTTTTAGCCACAAATAATGAATCCTGATGTGATTTAAAACAAAAAAGCTCATTATCAACTACTTCTAAACGCAGCCATTCTCGAGATATTTTAAAAAATATTACTAATTTATTGTTTTTATTATAGTAAATAGATCCTTTTAATATGTTTGTCGTGTTATATCGTCATGTTCATGAAATTTTATGGATTTGCTCATAATTTCCAACAACTTTCACAAATACATCATTATGGTAAAAATATATGTTAAGGATTTGAAAAACATATGAGGGGCTTAGAATGAAAGGGGTGTAAGTGATTTGATCGATTTCTCTACATCGAATCTCTCTTTTGGTCATAGCTTAGCCTCAAATACATTCTCAGCTGTATTTGACAATGTGGAAGATAGGTCAGAACCTCACCTATCAGATTCTATAGCAAACTTAAATTGGAACGTTTTTGCAATTGAGTTATTAACTAAAGAAAAAGTTGATGAAGAGAAATCGATCAAGTCACTTACATCCCTTGCATTCTGGGTTAATACAAAACGTAGCGATATTGGAAAAATATTATTTTTGTCTCAATACAAACTTCTAACATATTATTCGTGTTGCACAATCACAACACAAACTGTTTTTAAAATGAAATTGAAATCTTTATCAACACAAATACACCTCGTTGATTCAACCGAACGTTATGGGTACAAAAATAATTTACTTGTTTACGTTATGCCAATATTGTACGCGAAGTCAGATATCTTCAAGGTACCTCTGTAAATGTATATAAAGCTACTCAGATTCAAACATCGTTCATCAGTCGAACAATCATCCTTATAGACTCAACCCAAACGGGATACAACCTTTCATTCGAATCAGAAATACTCATGTTTTGTCATTTGTCGATTTCATTTGGAATTGCTCTACAGCTATACTACATCTTTCGCTTCCCAGTTGTAATTAAAAACGTCCCATTGATATCTCGAGTTATGGACCGTTTTCAAGAACTCATCAATCAAGTTCTGCTCGATGGCCTGCTTCAACCATCTCATGGCATACCATTTTTCCAAATAGAACATCAGATGCTTACAAAAGGTTCAGTTAGTGTAGACAGAGGGTGATGTGAAATCTTCGAAAAGCGGTAATTTCCCTCTATCTCTTTTGTTCTGTATTCAACGCAGAGCCATAGCAATGCACTCATGAACCCCTCCTGGATATTATTTTCTCTCACTCAGAGAACTGCCTCCAGGCCATTTAGGTCGAGGAATGCGCTTCCCAAAAGATCTTTCTGGTAGATTCCACCTCACATAGGAATCACAAATCTTCTTTCCTTCTTCCAACGTCAACTGTTGGGTCAAACATCAAACCTGCGAAAGCTGGGAACGATCTTCACTCGTCTCCGAATCAAAGGAATTACCCCTCTTATTTTGAGTATCAACCCTTTGCATTAATCCTAGGACCCTACACTCTTTCCAACTTCTATAAGACCACCCTGATTCTATTTCGTTGCAACACAAACAGTTCGAATTTCAACAAGATACAGTCATACATTGTTCAATGCTTAGAATAAAGTATATTTAACGCCAGTTTCGTTCATAAGAGTTGTTTGTTTGTTTATTGTACTCCAATATGATAATTTCAGCTGTCCAGTTTCTATAAGACCATTTTAAAATTCATAAGTATTATCAATTAAAAATTCAAAACGATCTGCTGTTTTAAGTGTCAATAATTGGTAACCATGCCATTTCGGCTAATAACCCTGAAAATTCGTGTTGGAATACTATTTACCCAATTCTGCTGAACGGATTTCTCGATATTTTTCCATGTTTCTACAATTGCGACCTTGAGCTCTTCAATCGTGGTGTACCGCTCTCTTCGGTGTAGATTCTGCGCACATGGATCCCCCTAAGATTTTCAACAGGATTCGAGTCTGGAGAGCGAGCCGGCCAGTCCGAAAAATTAAGTTTTTGGTTCTTAATCCATTGTTTAGTTTCCTTGCAGGTATGAATAGTAACATTGTTTTGCTGGAATGTGAATTTTTTGTGACGATATCGACGCAAAAACGGAAGGAGAGAGGATTCCAAAACATGTATGTAATCCTTGAATGATGTGAAAGCTATCTTGAGTTTTCCGGTTGCACAGAATCCCGCCCAAACCATACACGAGCCTCCACCGAAATTCCTGGTTGAAAAATACTGTTCCTTCTTCAGTAAATTACGCCAGTACCCGTTGGAACCATCAGGGCCATCCAAATGGAACTTTTTTTCGTCAGTGAAGATAACCTATACATTGAAGAACTTTTCGTTATGGTATATAGCAATATGTATTCTTTTGGAAATATTCTTTGTCACAACATACCATGTCCCACAGTCGGCTTATGTGAACTTTGGCAAAACTCAGACGTCTTTCGATGTGAGATGGTGTAAAATAAGGAGCTTTAATCTTTTAAGCCCTCCTTATGTGAGGTATTTTTCACCAAAACTTGACGAATTGTCACCTGAGAAACATTTAAACTCAAAATTGCTTTATTTGCATAAGCGATTTTGAGGTATTTGAAGTTGTTCTAACTATTTCCCGCTTACCCCAGTCAGAGAGTTTCGATTTACGTGGAGCTCTCTCCGTCTTATCGTATCCTTGAGGATTCGCCAAATAATTGATCACTACTTGATGGGATCGTCCAATCCGACGAGCAATTTCTCTGATACCCACATTTTCTTGGTGAAATGCATCGATTTGTCTTTCTTCTCTCTCCGTGAGCACTTTTCCCTTCGATTCAATTGATAAAAACAACTAAAACAACGGAAAATGTAACTGTTCTTATAGAAACATGACACTTGAAAATACAAAAAAAACGTTTACGCTCAGCGCTAGCACCCACATACATATGAAAATCATGCAGTGTATGGTAGTCACCAATACCTACACACTGGAATATAAATTGAAGCATTGTTTGTTTACAATGACACAACGCAGTAAGATCATCACCTGATCTTATAGTTGGACAGAGTGTAGGTTAGAGTGGCAGCGAAAATGGTCATGTCAAATTTCAAAAACCGGCCTTGCACATTTTGTTTATTGGCCCAAAAAATGATCTGTGCAAAGTTTCAGCTCGATCGGACATGATTTAGGTGTACCTTAAAGCGCTCAAAGTTTTGATTTTTTGTTCCTCGAAAAAGGAAATTTATGAAATCGAATTTTTTCGATGTCAAATGACTTAAAAATGCATGAAACGTCGAGATCTGATGTCATCTCGAAAAAAAATTTTGGCCGAAAATCGACCTTCTGGGACTGAGAGGCAATGAAGGTATGGAAAAAAAATTATCGAATTTAAAGGACTGACCATGTACATTTTGTTTATTGGTCCAAAAAAATGACCTGTGCAAAATTTCAGCTCAATCGAACATGATTTAGGTGTGCCTCAAAGCACTCAAAGTTTTGAAGATTGGAAGATTTTCGAGGATCAAAAAATCAAAACTTTGAGCGCTTTAAGGTACACCTAAATCATGTCCGATCGAGCTGAAACTTTGCACAGATCATTTTTTGGACCAATAAACAAAATGTACACGGTCAGTTTTTGAATTTTTTCCCATACATCCATTGCCACCCTAACGTAGGTACATTATTTAAAACCATAAACTTCGCACATTTTTTTATGGAAAAATAAAATATTATAACATGTTACATGTTACAAATATTCATAAATAAGAGTGACGCAAGTTATTCTTGGTTTGAGAGATGTTCCAAATTGTTCATCTAAATGAGGGTACTGAGTGAGATACTCACAATTGAAATGAAAAAGAGTTAGAGATGCCGTTGAATGGTTCCCATTTTGAGAGTAAAGGATTCTAGAATAATTCTTCGATAGTGATATCAATACATTATTATGAAATTTTCAGGAAACTTCTTTATCATTTCCGAAGACTTTTTTTCAAATCTACGTTTTCGTTTTTATCGCAACATTTTGTCAATCTCTGAAGGTTACTGATAATCGAACTGGGTCAAGTTACATGTAAATGCACCAAATACACTATATACAACTAAATGTTTTTTTTCCTTCGAATCTTTAACTCTAAATCCTGAAACTAACCGATACCTAGCGCCGTAGAGAAAGGATGGTTTTGAAAGCAATAAAATCAGCGCGTCGCTTTGTCACCATTGACGATGGCGATGGCGACATCGATTGTGTCTGGAAGCATTTAAGGACAAAAGTGAAAGATGTGACACACAAGTCGTCCTGGCTGGTGGCTGGTGGTGGTGACGTTAGTCGGTAAGATCACATTTCGAGTTATGGTAAAGCATTTTTTTGTTGTTGTTGCTCCAGCTCATCTATCCTTTAATGTGCATGTGTTGGATCATATTTCTCCGCAAGAGCTCGCCAGAGTCGATGCTGGATGCTGAAATCGATGATAAAATACGAGCGGCGGCGAGGGATGGATCTAACAATGAATTCTGTTTTGCCTAAATCCTATTGACAGGTTAAGTCGACGGCTACAAGTTGTATTGCTGAAGGGATTGGTTTTTTATGCTATCGTTGGGTCATCAAACTATTCGTTTTGTTCGATTATCTTGCTTTCCTCCCCCTTTCCTCCCTCGAACACAAGGGTGACATGTGACGATTTCTGACGGTGTGACAGAAAAAAAACTTAGGAAAAAAACAGGACCACCGATGGTGATGGGTGAGCATGTGTTTGGGTTTGCTTTTATGTTTTATTCTGCTGGCCTTGCAACAAGTAAAGCTTTTTTTTTGCTGACAGCTGACGATTGAAATGCATTTTTCTATTTATCGTGCAACTCAAATTTCATTAGCATGACAGTACTACCAAGTTGAATTTTGATCAATTTTTTCATAGCTTACCTATGAAAATTAGGCTATAGTTGAAAGTGTCGGTCTATTGTCGAATTTCCAAGGAAATGCAATGAAAGGATTTATCTGTATAAATGTTTCATCATAGCAACACGCCCGCGCACCTTCCTATTCCCCACTTTAACCATTGTTCGGCACACATATTCGCCTCATCCACCGACCATTATTGGAAGTCGTCCGTCTGACACAAAGGCAGGCACACCATTAGTTGAAGGCTTCCTCTCCGGCATAATTGTCGACCATAGCGTGGATAATTACCAGTTTCAACGGCAAACTCCGGTGTCTCAGTGAGAGAGCGAGATTGAAAGAAATAGGAAAAGCAGAAAATGCTTATCTTCTTACAACATCTCTCTCGCTATGCTTGAGAAAGTGAACAAAGTATCAATTAAATGAATTAAAAATAATAACATTTTTCTCACTTTGCATTCCCTGAATACAAGGATAGAGACGGCGGGGCTGGCTATGGCTGGGGAGAAACATGCAGAAATTTTAAATGCCATAACTGAGTAGCGCAGCAGTTGAGAGGAGGCACAGCCATAACGGAAATTAAATCTGTTGTATTGGTAAATGGTTAGGTTTAAGTCTTTTCGTATTGAGTAGAAAAAGGATCAGTCCACAAAAAATGATATTATTATTCAGATATAGAACTGTATTCAAACTTCCAAACTTCCTTCCTTGGGAACCATGGAATTCCATGCATTACCCAACCTCTGTACATACCAGATATGGCTTCTTCCCAGAAGTATTATCGTCAGTGGATGGATCGGTGGAGTATTTTAAAGTATAAAGAGGTCCCAATCACTAATTTATTCATTGTCAGCGATTACCTCTAGCTTTGAAAGAGGCCTTCTAGTAGATTAATCAATGGCAATAATGTATGAGACATTGTTCTTATTTCTACGCAATTTCAACAAAATTACTATTGAAAAACAAAGTGTTCTGTATCGCAGTAGATTGTTAGGGAGTATCCAAACCGTTGATGTAAAACTGTCGTGAACCCATCTGGAAATGACTGAGCAATAATCACTCAGAATTAAACAGTTTTCGTGACGCGACCGGTTTTTAGTTTTTCAATGTGTATCCTCAATATGTTCCCGAGAGACGGAATTCTACGTTAAAAATGATTCGTCGCGAATTCGAATGTATTTTTGAACTTTTCCGGAATACATTGAGTATTCCTGGAACATTATGCTATGAACACTTATTTTGACAACCTTGTCCCAAAAAGTTTTGATTGGTGGGTAGGAGGATCTCATCTCACTTGACCGACCTGGACTGGGGCAAAGGTTGATGATTTGGAAGTTATATCAACTCGATATGGCATGGTTATCCGCCGCCATGATCTTTAGACTGATTACACAGGCCTTAAAATGCGGTCACCTTCAGCTATGAGCACAAATATGCCCTCATTTCAATACTATTTAAATAAATTAACCATTGAAAAGTTTATGAAGTTTATAATTGGACCGTGCCTTTAGCTTCCCTGTTCATTCACCTGATATTAATACTCCTAGGGAAAGGTTGTCCTAACCTGATTCATTAGGATGCTATTATTTTGCTGTATTACAATGATTTTCAGCCTTTGGCTGGTTCGTCACTTGAGCCAACGGATTTATTTCGTTGGAAGAATGTTGGGAGTGAGAATTGAACTCGCGACCTTTAGCGTGAGAGGTACGGATGTTAACCACTACACCAGATCGCCTCCATATTAGATGGTATTGATTGTGCTTGTGTTTAGGTTTACGTTTACCAAAAACGATTATTTTATATATTTTATATGCTTAATTGCTGTTGCAATTCAGGGAGTGGTATCAAGAGCACCTTTCCGTATTATTTACTCAAATTCGTGTCTTGTTCCACCTTTTGATGAATAATGCAATAAAATAAATGTCGGATTTCATTGTTTCCAAAGCAATAGAACAATGAAAAAATTCTTTTTTTATAACGTATAGAACATTAACTTCAATAACTATAATTCTCTGTTTTTGGATGTCAATTTAGAGGGTTCGTCATATTTTTAAGCACGTGGATATCGAAATCCGTTGATATGGAATGTAGCCACATGTATACTGATTAATGGAATTCTGCGTACGCTATCAACGAGACGAGTAACCAAACGACTGCTAAAAAGGCCCAGACGAGGTCAACAGACTGTACAATACGTAGTTGCTCTTCGTAATTGACCTGAACCAGCGAAATTGTAGCAAACCATTGTTCATTGTGTAGGTTTCGGTGATTCTAACTTTAACCCTCCTGTACTCGCGTGCAAAATCATAACACGTATACTCGCGCACGGTGTCACAGACCGAAAATTGAACTTCTCTGTAATGTTGCCATTGTGTATTTTTCAGGCTTTATTGGCATTTATTTGAAGAAGAGGGTATGATTAAATGAAATAACTCCAAAAAATATGTTTTCTCCGTCTTTTTTATGTTTTAATAGATGACTATTCAGCCTCCTCAAAACAGAGTAATTTTTGATACTCCAACACAAACACCGAAAATTGAATTTTTCACTGTTATTAATTGAAAGTAAGCAACTGAATATAATTCATGGAAATATAAAGAGCTATAAAATAATATGAAATCGTATTAAGGGGGTATTCTAGTGTAGAGACACGAATTTCGGACGTTTTTTCGAACTCCGTAAAAATAAAACAAAGAATATTTTTACTATCCATTATATCATTATTCGTTTATCTATCTTTCAACAATAAAACAAAAATAGGACGGAAAAAATATATTCATAATTAGAATAGTTACATGCTGGTGAAGTGAGGGTGTTCAAAAAAAAGTTGTGCCATGGCGTACACGATTCCAGTCCTTCTGGTTATCTGAAACAAAAAAATCGAACAGATTCTGAATCAGTAAAGATGTCGCTATGGCATGAACCTCGGACAAGTCAAAAACATGGGTTTTAACAAAATGGCGGCCGTTTGAAAACAAAAATGCTGTTTAAAACGTTTTTTTTTGCGTTTACCGATTTTTTAAAAATAGTAAAATTAAAAAGTTATAATTTTTTATTGGTTCATGCGATAGAGAGATGTATGCAGATTATTTTCATATAAATTTGACATAAATCGGTTCAGTAGAACTTGAGATATCGTGTACGCCAGTTAGAAAAAAACTAGTTCCGAGAGAAACGCGTTTGAAGTTCATTGTGATGGCCGTAACAGGTTAGATACCACATCACTAAGATGGCTCTAACTAGGTAAATAATAGGATTTTCGATAAGTCCTTTCTAGAGTATATTCTTGAATGCCTAAACTACAGAAATATGGTAAAAAAAAAATTTCGATTTTTTCAGATTTCTAGACTAGAATACCCCCTTAATCGATTGTGGTTTCATTGGAGTAAGAATCAGAACATAGCATAACTGCATGCTCGAAGCAAACATATTTTTTTTCATTTCATGCAGTTGTTGCGTGTTTTCGGGTCTTTTATCGAAGAATGTATACCGACCTTCTATATAATCACCAGATGATAAAGGTTCTGGAATATAAAGTTAGCATATTTCTAATATTCATTGTCTCTGTATTCTTGGTAAACTAAGAATTAATGCCTTTTTATAGAGAGGGCATAAAAAGATGATATAAAAGGATTTCTAGGAACTTCCTTTTCTTTCTCTTGTTTTTTTGTTGATATTTATCATTATAAAAAAATGTCCCCGAAACTGTAACTGTTAAAAATTACCATAAGCCACCGATTAGTTCCTAGTTTACTGTTTACAATTCTTCCACAAGTGAAATTCCTTCAAAAGTGTGTATATGTATGACCATTATATTTAGCGAATAACTATACGAAAGTCAAACATTTATATTTTGCTTTTGAGCGTATGAATCTAACGATGAATATATCGACGAATAGTTAATATATGGGTCCGTTCAATGCTGTTACAAAAAGGGACTGAAATTAAATAAGAATAGTTCGGTAATGATCTTATGCATTATATTCAATAAATATTCCACGCCACTAACATTAATTTATACATTTCATTCAACAATATTCTAGAATATGAAAAAAGGCACTTGTCCGAAAAAGTTACTCCTATACTCGCGTCGGTGTGTCAGACCGAAAGTGTTAAAAAAGTGGCACACGTCCCCTTTGTACCAACACATGCGATACGCTAAACGATGACGAACGACGAATAACGAAGCTAGAGAGAAACGCAAAGTAGTAGTGCTGATATCTTCTGAGAAATGAACGAATTATTGATTTCTCGGTCTGACAGACCAATGCGCGAGTATGGGAGTGTTAAATAGTCTTGAAAATAAAAAAAAAGTATAGCATTCACTGAGGCAAATTATGTAATTATGTAAACATGGACTTGCCATCATTCGACGGAGGGTTTCAACACGCGATGACGAAGGATGACCTCTATCTCCAATATTTTAAATGTTTCACGCCAAATCAGCCGAAAAACAGCCAATGTTGACATGATCCTCTTCGTTGTTCAAACCTTGTACATAAGGTGGCAGCTACTCAAAATCATAATTTTCAATATAATATGACCCTTTTGAATTTCGACTGATTTTTTAAAACATTGTTCTTAACACTAGGTTTACGGACGTTTATTATATACCTATCTGTACGAACACGCGTCAATTTGAAGGAAGAAAAAAGAAAATAGACATCAATATATATGTATATATATACAGCCATTTCATGTCCAACCGATATAGTAGTTTTCAGATTTTCGTAAAAAGTAGTAGTTTCGTTCTTTATCGCAAACTATTAGACCCGTATTTTTTTATTTTTTTTGTTAGGGTGCCCATTTTTGACGTAGGACTACGTCTAACCGGAAGATATAGGGGGTGAAATGGAAATCTAGGCACTGAACAAGTAGGAAAAAATGCAAGATTTGGAACGCTTATAACTCGAGCATTTCTCAATAGATCACAAAGGTTTTTGCATCAATTGATAGGAAATATATCTACGCATCTATCATAACGAATAAAATTTCATTTTTCTTGAGATAAATAATTGAATAATTGTGAAATATCAAGCATTGTCCAAATGCACTATGTGCCCATTTTTGATTGGTCCATTTTGTGCTCCTCAAATCGTACCGACCAAAACGGGCAACCAGAGCAGCAGCGAAATAGAATGAAGCACGATTGGAAAGGAAAAAGAAAAAAATGAACGAAACATTGGTCGCAGTCCCACACATGCGTAATTCTCGAGCCAGCCAGTCAGCTTAAAAATCCCCGCTCCGCTGCCAGAACGATCATTCTCATTCAAACCGTACACCACATCGGTTCGCATCACAACACATCAACAAACCAACCCAAGCAGCCATGTCTGGACATGTTAAAGGAGGAAAAGTGAAGGGAAAGGCAAAATCCCGCTCGAACCGTGTTGATCTGGAGTTCCCCGCAAGGGTAGCTAGGCCGAGCGCGTTAGTACCAGTGCACCAGTCCACCTAGCCGGCGTTGTATAGTTTCGGCCGCCGAAGTGATCGAGTTGGCTGGCAGAGCTGCTCGCGACGATAAGAAAACCCGCATTCGGAACAGAACACATTCGGTTCGGTGGGCATCAAGACAACAGGCAGTTGCAGCGAGTGGCGAGCGGCAAATGCAATCGCAAAACGGCAGCAGGTAGCAGAAGAAAAAAGTTTGTTCTTATTACAATCTGCTTTGGTGGCAAATCCAGAACAAGGCGGCATCGAGGGCGTTCGAAATGGTTTTTTTCAAAACCACAAGTACAAAGTTTTCTAAATTGGAACCATTCCATAAACCAAGGCGCTTTTCAGGGCCATTAAACCTTCCAAAAAAGAGTTTAGGAAATACAGTTCAATGCTTTCTAAAACATTATCCAAAATAATAATAAAACACAAATTGATTTTTTCATAATTTGTTTGCCAGGTTCTGATGAGTATGTGAATTTGGCAGTTGTTCTGAGCTTATTGATAGTTGGGGACTTTCCTGATTATTCAATTTTCACCAATTCTTAAATTGTTCCCAGATTGAAAGTACATTAATTTACAATTAGTCCGACATTTAGCTAATTGAACGGACATGTAATGCGACTTATTTAGTTGGACATTTTTGTAAACATAGAGATCCAAATTATGACCCCACATTGAAAGTCGACACTGTACCACTGTCATCGCAAATGTTCAATTACAGGTTAAAATCGCCTCCAATACGACACTGAGTGGCGCTTCGGCACGTCGCATTGAATGTAATTTACCGTACAACATGTCACAAAGCTGGATGGGAAGAAATTTTCCAACTGTGAAAGCTGTGGCGAGTGGCAACAAATCGCTAAACAGGAAGGTTTAGCCGAACAAGATGGGAATATCGAGTGATAACAAAACAATAAACTCTTTAGATTGAAGATAATTTTTGTGATCCTTTTTAGCCTGCATGTGAATCCAACGAGTGAACAAATCGTAATGAATGTATTTTTTTGCCATCGCTCCCTTTTAACGCTCATTCGTTCGTCTCGTTGGACTCGCCCCTCTGGCTGAGTCTGCCGATTTGTCTCTATCCTGTGAGTGTGTACCGCTAGAGTATAAAACACGCGGACCCCAAAAAAATATCTTATATCGGCATCGTGGACGTAACAAAGGAGAACAAGTTAAGGGAAAGGCAAAGTCAAAGTCCCACTCGAACCGTGCAGGTGTGCAGTTCCTCGTAGGTGTATCCGCCAGTTGCTCAGCAAGGGTAGCTAGGCCGAGCGCGTTAGTACCAGTGCACCAGTCCACCTAGCCGGCGTTATATAGTTTCGGCCGCCGAAGTGATCGAGTTGGCTGGTAAAGCTGCTCGCGACGATAATAAAACCCGCATTCAGAACACAACAAATCAAGACAACATCAGGCAGTTGCGGTGAGTGGCGAGTGGCAAACGCAATCGCAAAACGGCAGCTGGTAGCAGAAGGAAAAAGTTTGTTCTTTATACAAACTGCTTTGGTGGCAAATCCAGAACAAGGCGGCATCGAGGGCGTTCGAAAATGGTTTTTTTCAAAACCACGAGTACTAAGTTTTCTAAATTGGAACCATTCCATAAAACAAGGCGCTTTTCAGGGCCATTAAACCTTCCAAAAAAAGAGTTTAGGAAATACAGTTCAATGCTTTCTAAAACAAATGGTCGTGATGGACGTACATGGGGATCAAAGACAATGTAAAGATGTATTCAATGTACGGGGCTAGGTGGTGAGCCTTCATAAAAAAAACGCAAAAACACAACGCCAAAGGTTCTTTTCAGAACTACCAACATGTTCATAAAGAGTAAACAGTAAACTAATCCATTTTTCAGGTAGATAGGTAGGTATTCACGTAGGAGAAGAAAATAAAACAATATATTTTAAATATATATTTAACAAAAGCTGTTCCCTTTGTATAGTCCTACGTCACTCCGGTTATGTCCCCGACATTACCCACCCGTCTTTTATTTTAGGGTGATCCTTTTACCCCTTTTTTCCTAAAATGAAATTTTTCAAAAATCCATAACTTGTGAACTGCTGAGCCGATTTAGACGGTCGACATATTAAATTAAAGCTAATTAGCTAGTCATTGTTAGGAAAATGCTACGTTTGCAAAAATTTCATGTTTTGGTTTTGTCATCATTGATTGTATTTGTTTTTAATTGTTTTCATGGTCTCGGGACCAAGGGCGCTATATTTTTTTATATTTTTTCTGGAAAGCTGAAGATTTTACAAATAACATATTTCGAAACCAGGGGGGCGTTATTTTTCGTTTTTGAGTTATGATTTTTCAAAGTTACCCGATGGTCCAAAAATAATTTTTCCCTTTTTCCCAAAAATGACTTTTTTCAAAAATTTATTACTTTTGAACTACTGGACTGATTCAGATGATCGACATATCAAATTAAAGCCTACTAGCTTTTTTTCTTTTAAACACACTTGCCAATTAATTGGATTATAGTAACATACATCCAGTCTAGTCGCATAGAAATATTGAACGAAAACTGAAAACATGTTAACTTTGAAAAATCACAACTTAAAAACGAAAAACGAATTATAAAAAAATATGGCGCCCTTGGTCCCGAAACGAAGTAAGCTATAAAGAACAATTACAATCAATAATTATGAAACCAAAATCCATGTTTATTCAAAATGTAATATTTTTTCAAATAAGACTAGCTCATTCGCTTTAATTTGATATGTCGATCATCTGAACCGGTCCAGTAGATCAAAAGTTGTGATTTTTTGTAGTAGAAAAAATGGCAAAAAAAATGATTTTTCGGACCATCGGTTAACTTTGAAAAATCATAACTTAAAAACGAAACAAAACACCTCCCTGGTGTCGAGATATGTTATGTGAAAGATCCTCAGCTTTCCAGAAAAAATATAAAAAAATATGGCGCCTTAGGTCCCGAGACCATGAAAACTATAAAAAACAAATACAATCAATAATAACGAAAACATAATTCAAATTTTCTGCTACTGTAGTATTTTTTATGCTTTAATTTAATATTTCGAACATCTGAATTGGTCCAGTGGTTCGACAGTTATGAATTTTTGAAAAAAGTCATTTTTGGAAAAAATGCGAAAAAATGAATTTTTCGGAACACCCTAAAATGGAAATGGTCACCATAACAAAAAAATTACAAAATACGGGTCTAATAATTTGCGATAAAGAACAAAACTACCACTTTTGATGAAAATCTGAGAACCACTATATCAGTTTGGCATGGAATGCCTGTATAGAGACATCAATATAATATATTTACCTCGATTAATGCATTAAAGTGGAGTGGAATTATTGTAATTCTCCTTATAAAATTCGAAATGCTTCAAAATGACGCGTAAACCTAGTGTTAAAATCATTCACATTTCTAAAAAAACATAACGTTTTAAATATACAGGCAAACCTATTTTTGTGCGGGAATAGGGACCGCACCAAAAATTCGTACTAAACCTCACCGATAGCTTTAAAACATATTGTTCGCTACATCATTTTGAAAAAACTTTTTTTATGTGGTGGATAGTTTTCTTAACAAAATAACCCAAATCCTAATGATTCCATTCGTGATCAACATTCGATTCCCTTTTTTCACTTTAATTAGCGGCCCACTCACTTGCGCAGATCATAAAATCAACTTTTTACTCCTTTCAATAAGCTCGTACTGACACCTTAAAACAAACAAAACAAAACATAAGAATGAGAATTAGCTGACACACTCCCTATGTAGAGCGATGAATTACATATCAAAGATAGAAAAAAATCACCGATGACATAATTTTTTTCAAATACCGCACAAAAAAAATCGCATAAAAATGCACAAAAACAGGTTTTACTGTACTGTCAAGCGGAAGTTATTACTGGTAACTCGTAAAGACAGTAGAGGTTTCTCTATTAGGCGTCGTGCACAAATTACGTAACGCTAAAAATGAGGTTTTTGGACCCCCTCCTCATCTGTGTAACAAAAAGTAACACAGGACGAACCCCCCTCTCCCTTATGTTACGTAACGCTAATCTGTACACATAGTCGAAATCGTTTAATTTTTTTTTAGCTTTTTTAAGTAATGAGAATATCAACGAAAGAAAATCAGATATCTGCCCAGGTTGGAATCAAATGTTCACACGGAAGTTCTTTATATGCAAGTAGTGACTACATGGGTTTCGACTTTGAAAATTGAGCCCATGAGAAAATGCATTCGAAGAACAGTGACTTCCTGAACAAACTGTAACGTGTATTGGAACACTGCATAGAACTACTTCAGCATGATCGTGGTGCCTTTTCTTTATTTTGCATCCTGCAATAACAGACGGAATAAGCTTATATTTTCCAGCCATGACAAAATCATGATTCGGTAGATTAACGCGATGTTCGAGATGCATTAAGGGGGTATTTTAGTGTAGAGACGAATTTCGGACACTTTTTCGAACTCCGTAAAAATAAAACAAAGAGTATCTTTCGATCGATTATATCATTATTTGTTCATCTATCTTCTGACGATAACCTCTACAAAATTATATTTTTTAAAATTCGGGAAACGTAAGAAAAAACGTTTTAAACCGCATTGTGTTTTTCAAACAGCCACCATTATGTCAAAAAAGATGTCCTGGACTTGTCCGAGGTTCATGCGATAGCAGCATCTTTACTGATTTAGAATCTGTTCGATTTTTTTTTGCTTTAGATAACCAGAAGGGTTGGAATCGTGTACGCCATAGCACAACGTTTTTTTTTTGAACCCCCTCACTTCATCAGCTTGTAACTATTCTAATTATGAATATTTGTTTTCCGTTTAATTTTTATTTTATTGTTAAAAGATAGATAAACAAATAATGATATAGTAGATAGAAAAAATATTTTTTGTTTCGAGTCTGCATCAAAAATCTCGTGCGACTTTTTCTTGTCCGGTATTTTGAGTTTTGAGATATAGAAGTTTTTAATATTAAATTCAATGTTTGAGTAAGATTTTTTATTAGTGTATTCTAAATGTTATTTTTCCTAAATAGCTAATTAATTTTCCAACAATTTTGTCAAAAATCACATCTTAATCAGACATCTGGGTTTTGAATACGTCCTTTTAAAAAATCAGTCGTAGTTAAAATTGGTAATACTATAATGAAAATCGTGATGTTGGGTAGCTTTCATCATGAGTACCAAGTATCAAAAAAATTGAGAGAGTCGGGTCAAAATTTGCGGTTTTTTAGGCGTGGAATCATTAACCCTTGAACATCAATTCTCGAATTGATGAGTGCGCAAAGCACATCAACTCATTTAACTCTTTGCGGTCGTTTGTCTGCTCTCAGTCACCACAGCATGAAAGCATACTGATCTTATACTTTATTCAGCCATGTGTCAATTTAGAGTTTTCCTTAACGAATCTTAATGTCTGGTGAACCTGTTCACGAGTTAATATGGTGCTTCTATGGGTAACGGATAATTATACTCAGTATAATTAGCGAGGAAACATAAGAGGATAGTCACGATGCTGAATAGCTACGATACATCGAATACAATAATTATAGTAAAAAGGATGAAACGAGGCGGCATCGTCTGCGTTAGTAATCCAAATTTTATTTTAAACTACGATATGAATAGGGGAGGGGAGGAGCTTTCATAATCTTACATGATACTTGCAGTGATATATGCTCTTCCAAGGGAAATTAATTCCGACCAATACGACACCCATATAATAATACCACCGCAAAGGGCTAATTTATCTGTTAAAAATTCTGTTGTTTCCATGCCATCCAGGAAAATGTTCTTATTTTCATCTGTTTATTATAAACAAACACATTTCCCCCATTCATTGCATTATTTTCGCGAGGAGTAATAAGTGTACGCTTTATGTACTAACTGTGCGTATCTTCCAAGCCTTGCGGCGATGTATTTTTCATGGATTTATACTCATTAACGATTTTTTTTCTTCAACAATAAAATATTGCACTTCTTGTATCACAGAAACAACGCTCATCGAAACCAAACCCCGCAGTTATGTATCACTGCGTACGTGCCTCGCGGGTTTGTTTGCTCTCTAAATTATCGTGTTTGTTTTGTTTAATTAAATCGATGTGCCATGCCACTCGAAATGATGATATGAATAACTTTGCCCTACCCGCGTGTTTGTGCGTGTATGCGAAAGCGCTGAAGTTGTTGAATATAGACGAATGAGAGAGAGAGTGCGAATGTAAACAATTTTTTAGGTTGCAGTCTAGTTTCTTGAAATAACAACACAACCAATACAGGCGAGCAGAATGACAAACAGTTGACTAAGAATAGACTTATTTTTCTTTTTTTTGCATGTATCGTCAGCTATTGAACTCCTCGCGTCGTTGCCGTTGGATATGCAAGTCGTTATTTGTTTCCGATAACATCATTGCTATCGGTGTTTTGCTGATTCGTTTATTCAAGACTTCTTCCAGTTGGGCTTTTGGGTGATTAAAAATCAATACTCTTTTCGTTCGAATTTCGGTTCTCTGTGGCCAGTGTGTTTGGCAATGTTTGCTTCCGACAGATAACAGAAATGTCTATGCTGCGTTAAAAATAGAAAAATCAACAGAATGCACACAATTAACAAATTTTTGTCTTGTTCTCTTCTCCTCTATTTCAGGTATTATGCGCATAGCCGTGCGACAAATGCTTATTTCAGCATAGTTTTAAGCGAGAAGAGTATACAGCGAACAGCAAGCAAGCAGTTCAGGGACGACAAACATAAGGTGTGTCAGTATTATTTTTCCATCCACACTGGAGCTTTTCAAATGCTTGAATTATTTCGTTATATCACAACGCGTCGGCTAGACCTACAGAATATACATTGCCTTGCAAACTAAAAGATGATAATGTACATACAAACGACAACACTAAACCCCGACACAGAAACGATAGAACGCCAAATACTTTCGTTGTTAGAATCAAGGTTCAATTAGGTAAACAACCAAACCCGACACACAATCATTCTCGTTCGCTCCGTATTTGATGTTTGCACGAAAAAGTATTTCATTAGTTGATGTGTTGTGTCCCTCTACTAGCGTTGGATTTGCTTTCCGATAATGTTGTTTGAAAAAATCCGATACAATCAAGCGTTGTTGTGATGGTTGTGAGGGTACCTACGGTAGAAAACAGGGAAAAAATGACTGCATTCGTTTCATATAACAATCGGTTTTTGAAAGTGAATTTCATTACCAGTTGTTGTGGATTGCCTTGATGGCGAGATGATGCATCAGCATAACGTTATTGCAGAACAAGGTTGATATCGATTGATAAGTGGGGGTGAATGGAAAAGAAAACGTGGTGTTCTCCTACTGTTACTCGCACGGTTGTATTGTGTTGCGTCTAATGATCTGTATTCTTTCGTATCACGAATCGAGTGATTGATAATCTGCTATCGATGCCCAATTAGATAAATAGATAAAGGGTCAAAGTCTACAACTCAAGATTGTGGCCAAATCAAAATTGTGAAATCATTGATGAATGAATAAAATAAACTACACTCATATATTAGCCAGTTGATGATATTGAGGAATGCCTCTATTGAGATGCCAATGAATGTATGGGAATAAGTGACCATCGAATTTTCGAACGAGACTTCCTGCAAGATGTTGATTCCCACGAATCAATCGAAATTTATTCACTAGTTAGTGTCACAAAGACGACAAAGTTTAGGTATTCGAAAACCGAAAAATAACCCCATGGAATCGGGAGTTACAAAAAAAAATGGTTGATGCCAAATGTCTTAAAATTGCATGAAACGTCACGATCTACTGTTTCTCAACTTTTTTTTTGTTCAAAATCAACTTTTGAGACGAAAAACCGAGTTCCGAAAAGACAATTTTTGACCAAAAAAATCGAGATAACAGTAAATCTCGACGATTCGTGTAATTTCAAGACATTTTGCATTTTTTTTTTGATTTTCCGGTTTTCAAAACCTCAAACTTTGACACTGTCTTTGCGACACTAGTAAATAAAGTCCGATTGAGCAAAATTTTACCTACGGTATTTTTTCGCGGGAATCATCATTTTGCAGAAAGTTTTTCGAAAATTCGGGATGATTTTTTTTCATTGGCACCCCATTGGCGCCAGTATGAATGTCAAAATGTATGTGATCTTTGTGTTTTTTATGAATGACACAATTTTGTAAGGTATATATTGCTCTACAATTATTTTTTTTCGTGTAGATCGGGCTATTCTCTGAACAATTGCAACCGATGTATTGAACCTTTGTATCAAAAAAGTTGCAAACTAGTGGGAGTTCCACAGATTTTTTCGTTGAACCGTTTTCAACCATTTTTTTTTTGTATATTGTTGAATTGGTTTCCTGTCATCTTAAGTAGAATTTGTTCTCTCCATGTTTTGATTTTTACAAAATGATGGCGTTTCTGGTAAAAAGATAACGTTTGTACCCCAAACTTTTGTTCTTGAAGGTCTTGTAAGAATCCTACGGTAAAGAATCATTAAAATCAAATGAACTAGACTCTCACAATATTGAATAATATCGTTCAGAGAAAAAAGCATTTGCAATTTTGAATACTTTTATTTCTTTCGTTCAAATTCGTTCGCATCAAAACTCTAATCAGTACTCCCTCGACAATGAAATTGTCCTTATATGTGCAAAAGGAGGCCTTCTGTCCATTATTGTTCCAATTTGAAACTGCATGATGCTATTGTAAACCATCATTGATCCCGGCAAGTGAAACAAAGTCCGTTTGCTGGCATAATAATCCGCTGAGTGGCCTACCAGCTTGCAGTTATGACATGGGTTTAGGTACAAAGAGTCATACAGGTAATTTAAAATTTGGCCAGTCTCGCCAAACGACATAAACTTTGTGTTCTCCCCTCGAGAAAACTGCCGAGTTGGCAACAGTAGAGGATGTTGACATTCATCGAGGGCAGCTTCTTGATTTAGCCAACTCAATCATTATTGACGGTTCCCCTCATTAGACACGCTTCCATCATCACGCTGTTCAGAGCGACACCGACTTTTTGAAATCGAAGTTGTGTAGGCTATGTTGTGGTGGCGGCGGCAATAGTAACCGGTGTGGAATAAGTTTTCACCGAACAACACAGCTCTGACCGCTGGAATACTTCCTTGTAGAGATGGGCAAACCGTTCATGAACTGATCAAAAGAACTAGTTCACCAAAACGACTGAACGAACTGTCGTTCTTTTTTGCTGGGCAACAGTTCATATGAACTGTATACCCAGTTCAGAACGAACTGTGTACGATGAACGAATTGACTGCTGACTGAACTGTATATACAGTTCGTTCTAAACGATGATCGCTGGCTGAATTTTGTTCGATTGTTCACCCTTCACTCTACGTTAATGGTGGGGATGTAAACGTGATGCTCCAACGAAAAACGCTTGTCGGAAACAATTTCGTTTGCATCCTTTCAGTTAGACGCAACCACTCGCAGTTTTTTCGGTCTTATCTTACACATTTCAGCAATGGTAATCAGTGTACACATGCTCTGCAGAAGGATATTTAGATGAGGTTGCAGTGGAAGAAAGTATGTTGGCCCAGCAGAAGACATCCGTATTTAACTTGCGGATAAATTATCAAACGCAGGCCGCATTTCGTTTTCAGCCAATTTTTACACGAGCAATAAATTTGAAACATATATATTTTTTAATTTGAAGACGCACATCGTTGAAACTGACAACAAAAATTACATGTCAATACAAATGTCATATGATTAGTAGCAGAAGAACCTACCAATCCTAACTATTCCTACCTATCAGGCTCAACAACTCATGAACCGGGGCAACAGCTTTACTTCCCTTCCGAAGAAAGACGTAACCAGTGATTTTTCACCTCACAAAAAATCCAGGGACGCATATCTGGAGACGGGTTTTCAAATGTGCTAAAATATGAAGTTGATGGTTTTTACAGGTGTTTGTTATCTCTCTTCCTCTTTCTCTTTCTCTCTCTCTCTCTCTCTCTCTCTCTTTCTCTCTCTTTCTCTTTCTCTTTCTCTCTCTCTGTTTCTCTCTCTCTCTCTTTCTCTGTTTCTCTCTCTGTTTCTCTCTCTCTCTCTCTCTCTCTTTCTCTTTCTCTCTCTCTCTTTTCTCTCTCTCTCTTTCTTTCTCTCTCTCTCTCTTTCTTTCTCTCTTTCTCTCTCTCTTTCTCTCTCTCTCTCTTTCTCTCTCTCTCTCTTTCTTTCTCTCTCTCTTTCTCTCTCTCTCTCTCTCTTTCTCTCTCTCTCTCTCTCTTTCTCTCTCTCTCTCTCTCTCTTTCTCTCTCTCACTCTCTCTTTTTTATCTCTGTCTCTTTGATTCCTTCAAACTCTGTCTCTTTCTTTCTCTGTATCTCTACCTCTCTATATTTCTCTCTCTACCTTCTCTTCTCTCTATATATATTCTCTTCTCTCTCTTCCCTCTCTCTTCTCTTTTCTTTTTTTCTTTTTTTTTGGCAGACTTATCTCACTTCTTTACTAGGCGAACCTAGCCAGAATTTTCACCTGCCCCCGGGCTTCTGAATGCCAAAGGGGGACTAGGCTCTGCGGAATGCACGTATCTGCATGCTCGTGCTGTTTCAGTCCTGACCGAGAAATTGTCGGACAATCGCGCAGGTGCTAAGGATGACCGACTTTTGGATGCCGGCCAATTCCTTCTCCATATTCAACACCTTTAGCGCTTCCAGAAGTGTCTTCGGGACAATTCCAGTTCCAGAGAGAACGACTGGAACAATTCTTGGGACCTCCCTTAGCCCCCACAGTTCCTTGAGCTCCACGGCCAATGGTCGGTACTTGCAGATTTTGCGACCGTGGGTCTCCTCCAGATTCTGGTTCAGTGGAATAGCGACATCGATGATGGTGACTTTGCGGTCGCTCTTGTCGTAAACCATTATATCTGGCCGGTTGTGGTGGATCGAGAGGTCGGTCAGAACAGTGCGATCCCAGTACAGCTTGAAACGGTCATTTTCCAGGACAGGTGCAGGCAGGTACCGGTAGTTTTGTACGTTGTCTTCCAGTAGAGCACATTGGAGCGCCAGTTGTCGATGAACAATACGGGCCACGTTGTTGTGGCGCTCGGTGTAGGCTGCGTTGGCCAAAACGGGACAGCCTCCCATAATGTGTTCTATGTTTTCACCTGGTTGATGGCACATCCGGCAAATGTCATCAACGTCTTGATGCCAGACGTACCGCCTGCAGTTTCTCGTCGGCATTATCCTGTCCTGGATGGCTATCATGTCGGCTTCTACTACTGAAGAGAGTTCACCACGCGTTAGCCACAGATTAGATGCGGCCTTGTCGACGTGTGGCCGGTCCAGTTGATGGGGGTGGGCACCATGCACTGCCTTCTGCTTCCAAGCTGCAATCTTCTCCTCCACTGTCTGCAGATTGCAGTTTAGTTGGTACTCCGCTTGCGCCAAGTGCAGAGCGCTGTATCCTCTGTCAGCGGCGCAGACAGCCCGGTATAGCGCGTTTTGGTTGGCGTGTTCTGCGAAGTACTCGCGCAGTTGTCGTACCTGGGCAACACACAGTGCAGATATGTCGACTATTCCAAGTCCCCCTTCTTTGCGTGGCAGTGAAACTCTCTCCAGTGCCGATTGAGGATGGTGCATTCCGGCCTCTTTAAATGCTTTCCTCATCCTCCTCTCAAGGTCCTCTAGGTCAGTTTTGCTCCATTTGACTACACCAAAACTGAAGGTCAGCAGGGGAACCGCGAATGTGTTGATCGCGCGTACCTTGTTCCCCGCGTTGAGGAAAGTCCTCAGGACACAGTTCACTCGACTCAAGAACTTGTCTCGCAGCTCCGTCTTGATGTCGGAGTGGCGAATCCCGGTGAGCTGTCGGAATCCAAGATATTTATAGGATTCGCCACGAACCATGTCTCTTATGAACTCGCCGTCATAGACCTCGTAACCTCCGGATTCGGTAAGCTGCCCTTTCAGCATATGGACACAGCGGCACTTGTCAAGGCCGAACTCCATGCAGATGTCCCTGCTTATGTCTTCGACAACCCGGATAGCTACACCTAGACGCTGACGTGAATCAGCGTAGACCTTGAGATCATCCATGTAGAAGGTATGGGTTACTTCTTCGTGGGCGCCGTCGCCATACCTTATTTTATAGCCATGACCGTTTCTATTGAGCGTCCTACTGAGGGGGTTCAGTGCCAGACAAAACCAAAGCGGGCTGAAAGAGTCGCCTTGGAATATCCCCCTCTTTATCTGCAGCGTTCTAGACTGCAACACATTTTCCCCATCACTGAGGTGCAGAGACGTACTCCACTGCCTCATCGCATGCTGCAGGAACCTAACGACGACGGGATCAATTTTGTAGAGCTCCAATACCCGGACGAGAAACGAGTGAGGTATGGAGTCATAAGCCTTCCTGTAATCGATGTAGGCCATACTTAGGTTCCGCTGGTTATATACCGCCTGGCCGACTATGGCTGCGTCGATGATGGCCTGGTCTTTGCAGCCATGCGTATTTTTCCTGCATCCTTTCTGCTCTTCTGCGATGATGTGATGCTGTTCGCAGTGAGCAGAAACTTTGGCGGTAATTATGCTGCTCAGTATTTTGTACAGACTCGATAGGCACGTTATCGGTCTGTACTTTGATGGGTTCAATGTGTTGCTGTCTTTCGGGAGGAGGAAGGTGACGCCACGGGTGGCGAATTCAGGAAGGTTGTGTGGGTCACGTAGCACCTTGTTGAAGCACTCAGCTATCTTTGGATGTGCGACGGTCAGCTTCTTGTGCCAAAAGTTCTGGACACCATCGGGGCCCGGTGCTGCCCAGTTCCTCAGGTACCGCGAGGCTTCGCGGACATCGTTCTCTCCGACGATGATAGCTGGCATCTCTCCAATTTCACCACAACTCTCCTCCTCCCGTCTTAACCACATTTGCCCGTCGCGATGTTCTACTGGGGTCTCCCAAATACCAGCCCAGAAGTTCGTCACATCGCTAATATCTGGCAAACCTTCGCGGTAGTCGGGCTTCTCGTCGCTAATGTGGTCGTAGAACGCTTTCTCGTTATCTCTGAACATCCGATTTTGTTCCTGGCGCTTTGCAGAGTCAGAGTAACGTTTCAGCCGTTTTGTAAGGACGCTCAATTGCTGTACCAGTGTGTCGAGTTTTTCCGTCAGCTGGTGAGCTCCCAGCTGGCGAAGTTCAGTAGGCCGCACGATCACAGCAACTTGGCGACATAATTTCACCGATCTGCTGCCTCTTTTGTACGCCATCAGTCTTCCAATTGCGGCGCGCTTGTTTAGGATCCGTTGCTCCAATCTCCTTCGCCATGGAGGCTCACGCCTTTCACGGAGATGTTGGAGCAGTCCGCCTCTTGGCCTAATACGGTATCCTAAACTTTTGGCGGTCGCCACAGCAGCACAGTAAACTTTCAGTTGCAGCTCCTCCATGTTCTCAGCATCAACCAAGTGCAGCGGAAGAACGTGCTCGTTCATGAGCTTTACTGCACTTGTCAGCCTGCGGGAATGCTGCAACTTCGGGATCCTGGGGCGCGACAAAGGGTCCGTGTCGCGGAACTGTGAGATCGCCTCGTCGTAATGGAAGACCAGATCGCGTAGTAGTTGTTGATCTGGTTGTGGATCTTCCGGCTCAGAGGGTTGTTGTACTGTGGCCTCCACTGGTGCTGATTCGCGTGCCCCACTCGCGAATGAATTGCTCAGCCGTACTGAACTTCGTCTCGACACATCGCTTGCTCTGCTTGTTCTGGAGCTTAGTTTCTCTGCACCTGCTGCTTGATCTCGTCGACTTGCGTTTGGGAGAGCATATTGTTGCGTACAATCGCTCTACGCCTCGCGTTCATCGCGTTTTGGTCAAGCCTCCCGACGAACTCTGGATACGCTTCCTCGAACATTGCGAGTATTCGAGGACGACCGCTCATGTCCGTCTCCAAAGCAGTGCAGATGTAATAGGCGCGGATCACGAATTCGTTCATTTCGTGTGTCCACATGATCCGTCGCCTAGTAGTACCCACAAGTGTGGACGACTGTCGTCTGACAGTCGCAACACGCCTCGTAGGCGCAGCGTTTCGTTGGTGATGTCGATGGCTGCTGTTTCCGTGTGGCGGTAGCTCTTCGGGTTGAACCCGGCTGGTGGCCCGCTCTTGCACATCGCCCTCCAGCCGCTGGCCGCTCGCTCTTACGCCCGTTCCAGGACCAGCTCCAGTTCGGGGACCCTCCTCGGGTGATCGCATTCGTAGTATTCGTCTTGACCTTAGCTCCATTGTCTGGGTGTATCTCCTTTGCCCGGGAGACAGCGGGTTGGCAAGGCCTCCATGACCCGGGAGGCCTTCCCCGGGAGAGATATAGCGCTCTGACTCGCTCGCACCCCCTCACTTAGCCACTTTCGACACCCGTTCTCGGAGCCAAGACCAGGTGTGTGTTTCCAGTTCACGCCCGATCTAAAAATGTCGTCATATGATCTTCGTGGAAGCGTGAGATAGGAACATTTGAGACCAACAGGTAGGCTCCTACCCTAGTGTTGATCCCCATTTGAGAACCTAACCTCTTTTTTTCTTTCTTTCTCTTTTTCTCTTTCTTTTTTTATCCCATCTATTTTTTTTAATAGGCCATTAGCCATTACGCAGCCTACGCAACAATTACCGATAAGAACAAACATATGAAAAATTTCAGAATAAAGCTCCTTCGTACATATATCTAGTAGTATTGACAAGGACCGATGAAGAAATGCTTGCACTGAGTTAAGAGCGTGAACGATTCACAAAGCAATAAATTGACAATTTGAACAGATTGCCAAATTACCTCACAGTATCAACACATGTA